>NC_071263.1:25936970-25956970 GCF_023375685.1 Ictalurus furcatus
ACTGGAGATCGGTCTTTCACAGCGCCGTGGTGGCCCACTCTTCTTTGCAGAACTGCTTTACTTCAGCCACACTGGAGGGTTTTCGAGCACGGACTGCCCGTTTAAGGTCCTGCCACAGCATCTCAATTGGTTCAGGCCTTTGACTAGGCCACTCCAAAATTTTAATTTAGCTTCCTTTGAGACATTCAGTAGTAGATTTAGTCCTATGCTTTGGATCGTCGTCTTGCTGTATAATCCAGTTGCGGTTGAGTTTCAACTGACGGACTGAAGACCGGACATTCTCCTTTAGGATTTTCTGGTAGCGAGCAGAATTCATGTTTCCCTCAATTATCGCAAGTTACCCAGGCCCTGAAGTAGAAAAGCATCCCCACACCATCACACTTCCTCCACCATGCTGGAAAGTAGCTATGACGTTCCTTTTGTGGAATTCTGCGTTTGGTTTATGCCAGATGTAATGGGACCACTGTCTTCCAAACAGTTCCACTTTCGATTAATCAGTCCACAGAACATTCTCCCAAAAGGGTTGAGGATCATCAAGGTGTGTTTTGGACGAGGCTTAAATGTTCTTCTGGGTCAGCAGTGGTTTTCACCTCGCCACTCTTCCATGGAGGCCATTTTTGCCCAGTGTCTTTCTGATGGTGGAGTCATGAACAGTGACCTTTATTGATGAAAGAATGGCCTGTAGTTCCTTCGATATTGTCCTTGACTCTTCTGTGACTTCCTGGATGAGTCGTCACTGTGCTCTCGGAGGAATTTCGGAAGGTCGGCCACTTCTGGGAAGATTCACTACCGTGCAGAGTTTTTCCATTTGGAGATAACGGCTCTCACTGTGGTTCTTTGGAGTCCCAGAACCTATGAAATAGCTTTGTAACCCTTCCCAGTCCGTCGTATTTCAATCCTTCTTCATCATTTCTGGAATTTCTTTCAACTTTGGCATCGTGTGTTACTGGGTAAGACCTTTTAACCAACTTCATGCTGCTGAAAAAGTTCTATTTAAGTGTTGATGTGACTGAACAGGGTTCGCAGTAATCAGGTCTGGGTGTGTCTCGTCCAGCTGAACCCCATTATGAATGCAGTTTCATAGATTTGGGGAATTAGTAACTACGGGTGCAAATACATTTTCACACAGCACCAGTTGGTATTGGATAACGTTTTTGCTTCGATAAATAACATTATCTTTTAAAAAGTGTATTGTGTGTTTACTCGGGCCGCCTTTGTTTTATCTTAGATTCCTGAAACTCTTTAGTATATCAGATACACAAACAGAAGAAATCAAGATGGGGGCAAATACATTTTCACAGCACTGCAGGTCTGGTAACCGGTCTGAGGAGTCTTCTGTAGCCAGGCATTTGGATATGGATTTGTCACGTCATAAATCATTTAAAAAAATAAATAAAAATCAATCCGACACGTCTAAATTGCTCGGCATAAAAAAATAATGAGAAAGCAAACGGATGCAAAAACAAGCGTTTGATCAATGATTAATGACCGTTTAGTTTACACGTACGGACAAATAAATTGCTCAAGAGAAAAAAAAAACTGAGCCATTAAAGATGACATTTCAATTATCAAAGACGTTTTTGCTGAGAGAGAGAGAGAGAGAGAGAGAGAGAGAGAAAGAGAAAGAGAGAGCACGAGAAAGAGCGAAAATCGAAAGAAAGAGAGAAAGCGAGAAAGAGCGAGAAAAAGAGAGAGAGAGAAAGAGAGAGAGAAAAAGAGAAAGAGAGAGAGAGAAAGAGAGAGAAAAAGAATGAAAGAGAAAGCGAGAAAGCGAGAGAGAGAAAGAGCGAGAGAGCGAGAAAGAGAGAGAGAGCGAGAGAGAGTGAGCGCGAGTGAGAGAAAGAGAGAGAAAGAGAGCGGGAGAGAGAGAGTGAGAGCGAGAGAGAGCGAGTGAGAGAGAGAGCGAGTGAGAGAGAGAGAGAGATAGAAAGAGAGAGAGACAGAAAGAGAGCGGGAGAGAGAAAGAGAGCGGGAGAGAGAGCGGGAGAGAGAAAGAGAGCGGGAGAGAGAGTGAGAGAGAAAGAGAGCGAGAGAGAGAGAGCGAGAGAGAAAGAGCGGGAGAGAGAGAGCGAGAGAGAGAGCGTGAGTGAGAGAGAGAGAGAGAAAGAAAGAGAGCGAGAGAGAGAGAGAGAGAGCGAGAGAAAAAGAGCGAGAGAGAGAGAAAGAGAGAGAGAGCACGAGAGAAAGAGAGCGAGAGAGAGAGAAAGAGAGCGGGAGAGAGCGCGGGAGAGAGAGAGCAAGAGAGAAAGAGAGCGAGAGAGAGAGAGAGAGAAAGAGCGGGAGAGAGAGAGCGAGAGAGAGAGAGAGCGTGAGTGAGAGAGAGAGAAAGAAAGAGAGCGAGAGAGAGAGAAAGAGAGCAGGAGAAAGAGAGCGGGAGAGAGAGAAAGAGAGCGGGAGAGAGAGAGAGAGAGAGAGAGAGAATGAAGCGGAAGACAGAGCGTGAGAGAGTAAAAGAATGTTAATTCCTCTAAATTGCAGTAGTTAGTAAAGGTTGTTCGTCGCTCTTTCAGCTAATTGCGTCACTGAAAGGAAAACGCTGTAAAACATCAGATTATTGACTTCCTGATTGGCAGCGAATGTCCGAGCTGTAATTCTCATCAAACTAACACTGGAATAAACCTTAAAACCCCTGTTCTCCATCAGCTTTACAGTTAGATGCAGAGATTAAAGAGAAGTACAGAATGATGACCACATCACCTCTTTCAGTACATCAGTACCTCCTTCACGTCCTCAATAAACACGACAAAATACTGACGCGGGACTGTTCAATTTAGTCCGGAATATTTTAAACACAGACTTTATAAAAAAATACTATTAGGGCAAGATACTCTCTGTGTGTGTGTGTGTGTGTGTGTGTGTATAATTACGCTCAAGCAGCATGAGACATCTGTATAAACCCCGGAAGCTTCTTCACAGATATCACACCAACACTTTTATGCACAGCCTCCTACAAACATCTCATTTTAAGAACTGTCCAGAAAATGTTGGCTTTCTAGCTTTAGGGTTAGCAAGAAACACGGATCAGTCGCGCGTTCCAATATTTTTGATCACATGGAGAGAGAGAGAGAAAAAACCGGGTGGGTTCAAACAAAAGGTGCCACGTAAGTTGTTTTACACATTTAGACTTGAATATAAGGAAATGAAAGCTGAAATTCCGTCTCGGTCGTCTTTTAAACTCAAACCCAAAAGGTCTTCAGTGTGTAGCGAAAGCAATAAGAATCGACCCTGCTGTTCCAATACTTTCGGAGGGGACTGTACAGACCCGGGGGTCTTAGAGATGACAGGAAGGAAGATACGTACTCTTTTGATGGAGCTGCGTGGTTTTTCCCTCCACTCATGGCTGCTGAGCTCAACAGTGCAGTGGACGTACGTCTCCCGGTCGTACGAGCCCAAAATAAACAACCTACAGAGACAGGAAGAGAAAGCGGAACGTGAATAAACGTCTGTTAAGCGTTTAGAAGTCGTTCTCTTCAAGAACGAACACAACAGTGTAGATCCAAACCGAATAAATCTCGAAGACAAATGAGTAAAATAAGCCGCATGAGGACTGAAAAGAAGCCTGAAAAGCCTGAAATTTGTCCTTTATATCTAATTTGAGGTCATTCTGCTATTTTACAGACACACTGTAAGAAGCACTTTTCTTCAGTGCGCTCAAGAACTGGACAAATGCAGCTGGCGCCCTCTAGCGGGAGAACAACCTCAGCACACTGTCGGATTTCTAATGTGATCGTCTGTGAAAGTGCTTAATAGAAATATAAATGTATATATTATTATTGTTTATATTATTATTATTATTATTATTATTATTATTATTATTATCATTATCATCATCATCATCATCATCATCATCAGTTGTTGCCAAAGTATTTTTGATCTTTTTATTAATGCGTTCCCTTGATATTTGTTTTTTTTAATAAGCCTCGTTATTATTATTATTATTATTATTATTATTATTGATATTATTATTATTATTATTATTGATATTATTATTGTTATATTTATGGATGTTACCGCAGTCATTATTGTAATGTTCTTTTTTTATTTATTATTTGACCTGTTTGGTAAAACATTTTTATCGGTTATTATTATTGTTGTTGATGAAGAATTATTTGATTCATGCATCCTCTCAAATGCACTATGACTCGTCTAACTGACACTGACACACACACACACACACACACACACGTGTGCGTGCGTGCACAAACACACACACACACACACACGCACTCTGACACCACAGAGTGTGTATCAGATTTGGGTTAGGCTCCTAATAGCCGGACTAACTACATTATTCACAAGCAGGTCTTTTTGAATGCCATGCAATTCTATAACCAATTACACACACCAGGCAGAGCAGGAGGTGTGTGGGTGTGGGTGTGTGTGGGTGTGGGGGTGTGGGTGTGTGTGTGGTGACTTGTTTCACACTGTCATTATAGAACTGATGTGACTGTGACTCCCTCATTAATCACCATTGTGTGTGTTTGTTCCGCTCTCGTCTGGGTAACTTGGTACTAAAGTATTAGAAAGTGTGCAACTTTTAAAAGTGTGTAGTGGGTTAACACACACACACACACACACACACGCACACACACACACACACACACACACACACACACACACACACACACACACACACACAGAGTAGGGGATTATGTTGGATTTTAAACAGACTCCATCTAGAGACGGTTTTAAATCTGTTTGTCACTCTTTCTGTACCTTTCTCTCAGTCTCTCTCTCGGTCTGTCTTTCTCTCAGTGTCTCTCTCTCTCTCTCTCTCAGTCTGTCTTTCTGTACCTTTCTTTCAGTCTCTCTCTCTCTCTCTCTCTGTGTCTGTACCTTTCTCTCAGTCTCTCTCCTTCGGTTATCTGTCTCTCTCTCTCTCTCTCTCTGTGTGTGTACCTTTCTCTCAGTCTCTCTCCTTCAGTTATCTGTCTCTCTCTCTCTCTCTCTGTGTGTGTACCTTTCTCTCAGTCTCTCTCCTTCGGTTGTCTGTCTCTCTCTCTTTCTTTCTGTACCTTTCTCTCAGTCTCTCTCTCTTTATCTTTCTCTCGGTTGTCTGTCTCTCTCTCACTCGCTCTCGGTCTTTCTGTACCTTTCTTTCAATCTCTCTCTCTCTCTCTCTGTGTGTGTATACCTTTCTCTCAGTCTCTCTCCTTCGGTTGTCTGTCTCTCTCTCTCTCTCTCTCTTTCTGTACCTTTCTCTCAGTCTCTCTCTCTCTCTCTTTATCTTTCTCTCGGTTGTCTGTCTCTCTCTCACTCGCTCTCTGTCTTTCTGTACCTTTCTCTCAGTCTCTCTCTCTTTATCTTTCTCTCGGTTGTCTGTCTCTCTCTCACTCGCTCTCTGTACCTTTCTCTCAGTCTCTCTCTCTTTATCTTTCTCTCGGTTGTCTGTCTCTCTCTCACTCGCTCTCTGTCTTTCTGTACCTTTCTCTCGGTCTCTCTCTCTTTATCTTTCTCTCGGTTGTCTGTCTCTCTCTCACTCGCTCTCTGTCTTTCTGTACCTTTCTCTCAGTCTCTCTCTATCTTTCTTTCTCTCGGTTGTCTGTCTCTCTCTCGCGCTCTGTCTTTCTGTACCTTTCTCTCAGTCTCTCTCTCTCTCGGTTGTCTCTCTCTCTCTCTGATAGTAAGAACAGCGTGTTGATCTTGTTGATAATGACTCGTGTCTGTTTATTGTCACAGTAAAGTGAACATTCCTGTCCGTTTGAGTATTTATCTCTGTGTGTGTTTGCGCGCGCATCCACCTCTTTTTATGTGAAATCCTTTACGTATAGTTTTAAAAAGTTCATTTAAAAATGTTTTAGAAGCCCGAGTATGAAGGTTTTAAAACTCCTGTCTTCATTTCATAAAAAATAAAAAAAAATAAACAAAACAAAAATAACATCATAAACCTGTAGGGTTTTTTGATTCCCGTTTGTTTATTTATTTTTATTTTAATGAAATATGAACCCGAGCACTTTACGCCTCCAGAAACCGTGTAAACGCTGGAACGATCCTCCGGAAGGCACTGGAAAACTGCAGAAAGTTCTCCTCGCCCAGTCACAAGAGCTTCTAAACCGTCTTCAACTAAAGACGCGCACTGGACAGTTTTAATCCCAGTCACGCAGATATTATTTTTGCACCTGCCCATGATACTTTCTAAAAAAAAAATTTAAAAATGTACACCCCCCCCCCCCCCCCACCCCGGGTATTTATTTAGAACACATTATCCGTTCAATTCGAATAAAGTATTGAGTTAACATCCCCATCTGAGAGTGTATAAACATTTCCAACGAATTGTATTTCCATCCAAAAAAAAAAAAAAGCATTTAAAAGTGTATTTTATACTTTCTCTGACTAATTCAATAGAAATCCAGCTGATACTGTGTAAGGGTGCATTTCCAATTTTCTAAAATGGAAAGTAAGGGTGCATCAGGGAGTAATAAGCTCCCCGTGTTTCCAGACAGCTTCCAAAGGTTGGTGCGAAGCCGAAGTGGCAGGATGCAAAGCCAAGCGTCGTCCTCCTGGGCCAAACAGAACACACAGATCATGGATAACCCACTAGGATTTCCAGAGGAACACTCCGAGGGAGAACGCAGCACAGCCAGAGTGTCCGGGTCGTTCAAACGATGTGTGAAGTCGGAAAAGAAGAAAAAAATAAATAAAAATCGCAAGGAGTTTCGCAAGACTCTCATCACGATCTTCACGGAGGAGGAATGAGATACGGGTGAAAGCTTACAAACTCCGTGTGGCGCTCTAACTTGAACTGAGAAAAGAATGCTGAAATATATTATATTATATTTTAACTACACTCGATACGGGATCGCCACGCAGAACGTAGCCCGTGGGGAAGATTCCTGGCTGGAGGGTATTTTGAGCCAGGTGCCTAGTCATCTGAACACGTTCCGCTGAGATCCTCTCCGATGAAATAAGAGGATTATTTGCTGAGTGCTACGAAAGCTATAGTGGATTTTGCTCTGCGTGACCCGAGAGGGAATGAAGAAATGAAGGTGAACAGCCTCTCAGAGAAGAGACGGTGGAGGTACCAAAGCCTTGGAAAGCACCCTTCCATCAAGGACAAAAAAAAATTTTTAAATAGGATGAGCCAGCATCTCCATGCCATCAACCCCACCATGCCATCCAGAGCAGGACAACGCCAAACCACGTTCACATCCGGATTACGAGCGCACGGTTGCGTAAGCGGAGAGTGCGGGTGCTCACGTGGCCTGCCTGCAATCCTGCAGCCAAAATAAGGCGACGAAGGTCACGCAGCTGAAGAAATGCATAATGGATGAACGGGGGAACATTCCGCTTGCTAAACTTCACCAACAGGTGTCTTCACTCAGCGCCCAAACACTTAAGTGCTATTAAAAGAAAAGGTGATGTCATACAGCGGTAAACCATCGACTGTCCCAACTTTTTCGATTCCCACCGTGGCCCTGTGTGTGCGGAGTTTGCATGTTCTCCCCGTGCTGCGGGGGTTTCCTCCGGGGTTTTCTCCTGACATGCATGGTAGGCTGATTGGTGTGTCTAAAGTGTCCGTAGTGTATGAATGGGTGTGTGAGTGTGTATGTGATTTTGCCCTGCGATGGACTGGCACCCTGTCCAGCGTGTACCCCGCCCTGTGCCCGATGCTCCCTGGGATAGGCTCCAGGTTCCCCGTGACCCTGAAGAAGGAGTAAGCGGTAGAAGATGGATGGATGGATTTATGGTTCTGATTTTTTTTCAATCTCAAGTCTGTCAGCGATATTGCTCTGCAGGAAAAACGTATTCAAATGCATGCAATGGATACTTATTGATATGGTGATTTTTCTGTCATGTTTAAAAGGTTTGTAAGGAGTCTCCAGTGTCAGCACCATGTTTTCCACCATGGGATTTCTTCCAGTCAAATGACGAGCATTCTCTCTCTCTCTCTCTCTCTCTCTCTCTCTCTCTCTCTCAAGAGAAACGGGGAATAAAGTGAAGCCGGTAACATAAGGAATTAACATGTTTCATGGACGTTCTATGACATTAAATGTAGCTATAAACAGATAAAAAGTATGACGCATCTTCCATTAATAAATTACATAATTGTATCGTTAGCAAAATGCCGCGTTATGGGGAAAAAAAAAAAAGGGCGTTTTGTTGTAGGAAAATTATCACCAGGGTTGTAACTAGAAGTCGACCGATCGATCAGTTTTTCCTGATTATTCGGCACCGATAAAACATTGCTGGTTATCAGCACAAATCCACACCGATAGTTTTTCCCGGTTGGATTGCGGTAGCTGAGAAGGGTCCCGGTTTTCCCGGTTGGATTGCGGGAGCAGCTGAGAAGGGTCTGCTGTCGTTATACAGTACGAGAGCGGCCTCTAGTGGTGACAAATTTTGGTGGGTTATTTGAAGTGTTTTTTTTGTTGTTGTTTTTTTTTATTTTGGATGTCTCTATTTTTATTTGTTAATTGGTTCAGTTTGGCGGTAGATCATTTATTTCCTTTAATATTTATGAATAGTTAATACATATTCATATTTTTTTCATTTTAAAAAAAGTACAGTACATTTTCATGGTACAGTCAATACTAAGTTCAGCAGTATTTTACTTCCAGCGCTATGCTTTCATTCAGTATCAATTATAAAAACTTTCAACTGATGGATCGGTTATCGGCAGGTGCCGCCCGACTTCGTTAGCGCTTTGGGTAAAATCCACTATCGGGTGAACTCTAGTTGTAACTAGCTCTGCTCCTCAACATGCAGCATCACACCACCTCAATGTTGATGACTTTCTTGTTAATGCCAGCCCCCTAAGCGGTTTTTCCTTACATGACTCAAACAAGCCTCGTCATGACTGAGTCACCGATCTCTCACTCGTTGTCTGGAATGAGTGAAAAACCCAGATGATGGAGAGTTAACACTCTTTAGAAGCGGTGTGTGGTTCTAGCATCATCAGCGTGGTTTCATAACAGGGGTCACAAAAACAACTCCTACTCATCATGATCAGCAAGAGTATAAACTGTAACATTCTACATCGTAAATAGACGACAACCTGGTCTCAGTGTCCACCCGCTTTACCGTGTAACCTCCACACTTACCTGCTACATTCAACCAGTGTCACACGGAGGCGTCCCTCCACCAATCTCTCGTCTTGGACCGACAAGTCTGGCTCTGGCATCGGCTGCACTTGGAACGGAAAGAACGGCTTGTACCTGTTAAGCAAACAGACGCAAGGTCAATCACAAATCAAGTCGTTCCCGTCGCATAATCACAACAACAGTAACAATATCACTCCGAGAGATGAGATACAACAGAAACAGAAAACGTTTAGCATTAGGAACCCTGAAAATGCTCGTCTACTCAAGTGTCAAGCTTTTCATACTGTCTAAATAGCTGAGCGAATATGCGTACTTAACCCCAAAGACACTCTTCTTCCAAAACTTCTAAATTCCCAGGGAACGGAGTCAAGGATAAGCCTGTCACGATAACTGAATAAGTTGTTGGACAATATATTGTCCCAGAAATAACTGCGATAAACGATATTGTCATGTTTTTTTTTTTTTTTTGATCATTTATTGAAAATTTACATTTTACATAACACCCCACCCAACAACCCCAACAAACAACCACAGCCAAAACCAAAAGAAAGGGGGAAACAAAAAAACAATAAACAAACAACCAAAGAAAAAAAAACCCAAAAACAAACAAACAAACAAACAAAAAAAAACTAACAAACATAAAAACCCAAAACAACAACAACAAAAAAAAAAAGGGGTAAGATGATCAGGAATTACAGTCCACCTTTCCTCAATCCGCCACCAGGGTGCGTACATCATTGAAGTAGGTAATAAATTGTGCCCATTTTCCCAAAAATGAGTCACCCCTGCCTCTGATGTTGTACTTGATTTTTTCAAGTTTTAAAAAGAAGATTAAATCTTTAAGCCAGACTGATATAGAGGGGGGTTGTGGAGAGGTCCAAGACAACAGTATTCTGCGCCGAGCAAGTAACGACGCAAAGGCCACAACACTAGCTTGTTTATGGTTCATAGGGTGACGCTGAGATGGAACACCAAAGATGGCGATATTGTCATTTTAAGACCATTTTATACATCACTGATATAACGATAATATAAGAGCATAATAACACAAGTACACCCTTTCAAAGAGCAATGAATAATAATAATAATAATAATATTCTTAAGAATATGATTAATCTCATGTGTGTATAGGATTCATTCCTGCTGTCCATTCACTGTTCAGCTCCAGCTCATGCAGCTTAAGCGGCTCGATCCCAGACATCATTCACTACGAGCCCTGGAGCAGACGACAGGACGGGACGGTTGTAAACAAACACGCATGTAAACACAACGGGCGATATCGACGTCACGTCCGTAGATCGTATACGATGCGTTCGAGAACGTAATCGTCGGGACAGGCCTATTCGAGGACCCTATAGCTAGGGAGTGGTACAGTTTTGCTCTGAAATAAATATGCCCCGTCTCTGCAGTTCCCGCTCGAGTTTCCGCCCAGAACGCCACATTTCACGTGTCAATCAAAGCAGTCACTTTCGAACACGAGTACTCGTTCCTATTCAGAGACGACACATACGGTCGGGGTGTATTGTGCAACACAATGCAGCAGTGCAGTAATAGACATCTCTGGATTTATTAGAGCACTTGCACGACTGGCTGCACAATATAAAATGAATTTTGCTTCAATTTTCACCAACACATTCATGCTTTAGCTGAATCTCAGCACTCTCTCACACAGAAAAGGTCGTTTTTGCTATTTTAGGCTCGCCCCGTGCTAGTAAGAGCCTTCAATTATTCTTACAAATAGGGAACACACACACACACACACACACACACACAAAACGTGGATGTATTTATTGCCCGTTGTTTAAACTGTAATTATATCTACTGACATGGAAATAGAAAAGAACATGCATTATAACGCAAACGATGGCATAAGAAGAATAACGTGAGGCAAATTCACACACACTTAAAGGCAGATAATAATAATAATAATAATAATAAAAAATTAAAAGCTGCATTCATGATTTCTCTCATTTTTCTCCCACAAGCAAGCTAAACAGAAAAAACAAACAAACATAGAATTCTGTCATTTTTTGCTTTCGTTGCACAATGTGTCTTTAGGCGATTACGGTCAATAGATTTCGTTAATACATTTATAGGAACGCGTTCAGAGCATAATTCGATATGATTTACGTAACGCTACACAATGTGTCACACGGTCGCACTCGGTGTCTCGGCTCTAGATGATTTTGTCTTCGTCTGCTCGTCCCTGGGGTTTCAGAGTCTGTAGTCAGCAGACAGCTTTTACGCTCTGCTCTCAAAGCATTATGGGAGCTGTGTGAGTCACGCTGGAGATCCATGACTTCGGGGGGGTGGTGGGGGGTAGGGCAGTGGTTGTGTTAAAAGAGAGAGTTATAAACCCAGATCGTGAGGGTTCACATGCTGTTAATGTGCTCCACTTAAAAGTATCTACACTCAGAAACAGAGAAAGAGAGAGAGAGAGAGAGAGAGAGAGAGAGAGAGAGAGAGAGAGAGAGAGAGAGTGTGACAGAATGAAAGATAGACAGAGTTAGAGATTGAGAGAGAGCTAGAGAGACAGAGTAAGAGAGATAAAGACTGAGATAGAGAGACAGCGACAGAGTAAGAAAGAGATAGAAAGACACAGTAAAAGAGAGAGAGAGAGAGAGAGAGAGAGGGAAAAAGAAGACTGTCACATATACATTACAGCATAGTGAAATTCTTTTCTTCGCATACTCCAGCATGTCAAGAAGTTGGGGTCAGAGTGCAGGGTCAGCCGTGATACAGCGCCCCCTGGAGCAGAGAGCGTTAAGGGCCTTGCTCAAGGGCCCAACAGTGGCAGCTTGGCAGTACTGGGGCTTGAACCCCCGACCTTCTGATCAGTAACGGACAAACTGACAGACAGTCAGAGAAAGAGAGCGAGAGAGAGACAGACAGAGATACAGACACAGCGACAGAGTAAGAGAGCGAGAGAGATCATGTGCGAGAGAGAGAGAGAGAAGAAAGAGACAGACAGAGATCGAGACACAGCGACAGAGTAAGAGAGCGAGACAGAGAGACCCAATAAGAAAGAGAGAGAAAGAGCATGTGCGAGAGAGAAAGAGTCAAACTGACAGACATTCAGAGAAAGGGAGAGAGATAGAGAGACACAATAAGAGAGGAAGTGAGAAGAAAGACAGGCAAACTGACAAACATTCAGAGAAAGAGATATAGAGAGAAGGATCAGGATGATAAGCTTGTGCCTGCTCTTCCCCCATCAGAAAAACACTCGCATACATGGACACAGAAAAACACGGGCATACACCCACGCCACCACACACACAAACTCAAGCCAACACCAACACATGCCCACATGAAAACACACACACACACACACTTCAGAACGTTAACTCTTAAGGCAACCACAACGTTAATGACTTGCATCCAAATCTATTGGACCCTTTTCTTTATAAACCACTTAACAAATCCAAGATTAAAAACACACGCCAGATTTACTAATACTAATGATTTGTGATCGTTCAGTCTTATTAATCCTGTTTCAGGTGTTTTCGAAGAACTGAATTAGTCAGATTTTAATGATGATGAACGGAGTTAACGGAGGTAAGTGCGTGCTCTCGGCCTAGAAAGGGACTCGAAATCATGATCTGCCAGTCCACGATTGGCGAACGCGAATGGTATGGACGCCTGGAGGGGTCACGACAAACGTTCTTTTCTTGCATACAATGTGGTAAGAGCTGTGCAGTTTAGTGTGGCTAGGGCGGGGCGACGTGACGTTATAATAGCATTGTGATCAATGATGTCACGATATGCTTTACGGAGATATCGCAGACACAAAGATCTTTTTTTTTTTAAATAACATTTTTGTTTCAAATAATTACAAACTGACTGGAAGCAGCTGATGTCGGAATTTTGTACTAAATCTTTTAAATTGTAAATGGTGAAATGGTCTGTACTTACATAGAAGTTTTTTTTAACCAAGGCACTTTAACGCCATTCTCATTCACCAATTCACACACACACACACACACACACACACACACAAATGGCTGTAGAGCTGCCATGCAAGGTGCTAGCTTACCATCGTACCACCCTGTTGGGGTTCAGCGTCTTGCCCAAGGACACTTTGGCATGTGGAGTCACGTGGGCCGGGAATCGAACCGCCAACCCTACGATTAGTGGACGACCCGCTCTACCACCTACTCCACAATTTAAATGATTTTTTCTTTTTATGCAAGGCTTGCAGAGGGTTTAGTACCAACCACCATACACTCCTGTTAACACTCGACTTCGTATTTGTCTAGAGTAAGGAACTACAGATGCGAACACATCTCAAAAACACTACCTACTTATAGAGCGTGTGTGTGTGTGTGTGTGTGTGTGTGTGTCTATTAGGCTTCTCACACTGTAGTGACTAATCGTCCAGACCAACCCCTATCTGTATCTGCCACATGGCATGGCTGCGATTCAAACAAGTGCCTCGGAGGGGGAAGTCTACTGTATCTGCAAGTGTTCCAGAGTGCAACAGCAGGGCAGGAGGGCAGAAGCATGAGTCTTGATTAGAGAGAAAGAGAGATGTAATGTGGGCAGCAGAGGGCTGTGCAGCTCAGTGATCCAGTGTAGGACATAGTAACACGAGACACTGGGTGAGATATGAGAGGGAGGCTAGGTTAGGCATATGGTTGCAACACACACACACACACACTTAACTAGAATATACAACTGCAGGTTGTGCATACATACACACATTTCATTCATTCATATCTATATATATCTATCTAGCTATCCCGTATATATATCGTCTTATACCCTAGACCATCTTCATGTAGAGCAACAATTCTTTTTTTCAGATCCTCAGAGAGTTCTTTATCATGAGGTGCCATGTTGAACTTCCAGTGACCAGTATGAGGGAGTGTGAGAGCGATGACACCAAATTTAACACACCTGCTCCCCATTCACACCTGAGACCTTGTAACACTAACAAGTCACATGACACCGGGGAAGGAAAATGGCTAATTGGGCCCAATTTGGACACTTAGGGGTGTACTCACTTTTGTTGCCAGCGGTTTAGACATTAATGGCTGTGTGTTGAGTTAATTTGAAGGGACAGCAAATTTACACTGTTACACAAGCTGTACACTCACTACTTTACATTGTAGCAAAGTGTCATTTCTTCAGTGTTGTCACATGAAAAGATATAATCAAATATTTGCAAAAATGTGAGGGGTGTTCTCACTTTTGAATCAAGTGCATAAATTAACATACTCTCCAGAAGGTCAACATTTCTGTATTATAAATTCTTTATTCTAATAGTTACTGGAGGTACTGGAGTTTTGATTTCCGTGAGCTGTAATCCGTAATCATCGAGATTTAAAATAAAAATAAAAAAAATGTAAAAAAAGGCTTGAAAAATTTCACTTTATGTGTAATGAATCTAGAATCTACGGAAGTTCCACTTTTTGAATTAAACTACAGGGGAGAAAAAAAATTTTTTTTTACTTTTCCACGATATTGTAATATTTTGAGATGCACCTGTATACTCTGATAAATGTGGCTAGTAACTCAAACCAAAAATTTGCTGTACATCAACATCAAAACTTCTGCTAATTCCAGAGCACCGGATCTAATGAAACGTGCAGCGTGTACGGTGTTGGGTGCAGACGTTCACAGGTCACATTACGTAAAAATAGTATAGCTCTGTTCCAGGAGTAAAATACACTTTGGGGTGGGAGGGAGGGAGAGGATGGAGGGTAAAACAGAAAGCAGAAATCTACACTACAGTTCTTCATTTTGAAATCACAATCATTGCTACTTTCTTATTTAAAACAAAGGCTTTAAAAAAAAAAGTAAAATAATAAAATAAAATAAAAAAACACACCAGAATTACTAAAATCAGTCCTTTCATTCTTCGTTAAGAATTTAATGATTGCGACATAAACCACGTTTGCAGACTGACATTCGCTGAATGATTCAGAATTGGGCCTGGAGTGTCCGATGTTGCCTGGAAACAACATTCTTGGGTGCTCGTTACTGTCTACTTAAAAATAAATAAATAAATAAAAAAAATAAAAATTCATCACGGGTATTTTTGAGAGGAAAGCAGACTAGTGTTAAATAATAATGCCGTTCTGGACAGAGAACCAGTGATGCAGGCGATACAAACACATGGTCAAGTCTGGGTATCTGTTTCGACATTTTTAAAAGATGTTGGCAAGGTGACTCAGTCAGTGTCAATCAATGTGTATTACATTAACACACACACACTATATAATATGTAATATAAACGCATATTTATTTACACGTACATATTTAGCTTCACGTTGTTCCAAACCTCAGTGTGGTCCGTTCTAGAGATAAATTCTAGAGATTAAAAGCACATATACACATCCATGCACATAAAACCCTACTATGAAGAACACTGGGAACAGCCATATGGCCAGAGTGCACACGTGCACACACACACTTTCATGGAAGTCCTCACATAATCCTTGACCTAACATCCATCCAAACCACAAATACACAATTACACTTCAACACAACAGGTCCATCTCGGAGGACCTACACTTTAGCAGGCAGAAGAGCTTCCCCAGAGCGAGGTCTGACCTCGGGTCACTTTCAATACAGAGATAACGAGCGGACCGACCCCAGATCAGATGACTTCCCACTCCGAGCTTTAATTCTTGCAACAGTAGCAATGGCTGGCCACACGTCCAAATTACAAGTGTGAATGCAGAGCTATTCAATACAGACACAGAGATGAGCTTGCATCCTGCACAGACACTAGTATCTACCTCCACATCATCTCTCACAACTTATACACGAACACTGGACACCAGATCAGCACATATTCTACATGAACACAGGGACGAGCTGATGGACACGGAGCATTCTTATTTACTCACTGACTACGTTTCCATGGACAGCAGTAATCTGATTATTGACCTTATTCTGAATAAGAAGATATTCTGATTAAGGTGTTTACATGAGTCGCTTTTAGAATATCCCTTTCATGTTCCCGTTTTACGTGTTATAGAACGTAGAGCGATTAACGGCACACGTCATTACGTCCCCACGCCACGCCGTCCGACGTTCCCTCCAGAATTTCACGTATCGACATACAGTTGGTCTTCGTTATGGAACCGTATACAGTTTGGGGTGTTTTTATTTTTAATTTTACGAAAGCTTCAAGTGCGGTTAATTATTTGTCGTGCTGTACGTGCAAACAGACGACTGCTTGAAGCCGTGGGCTGCGTCCCAAACCGCGTACTTACCGTCTATATAGTAGCTGAAATACATGTATATCTCCCATAACGTAGCAGGTAAGTACGTGGTTTGGGACGCAGCCGTGCTCTCGTTTGCCGTCAAACGGTTGAGCGCTGCCGTGTGTGTACGTGTCCTGTCGCACAATGCGGTGAAAACTCTCACATGACGTTAATAGTGTGATTAAGGTGTGTACATGTCTGTAACGCACGTCCATAATGCGACTAAAACAGGAATACTCCACACGTCTTAATTCCATTTGTGTTTACTTCGAGTATGACTTTAATCAGATTAAGGTCATCAGTAATCTCTGTTTACATGCTAGTGTCTTAATCAGAGTATCGTCTTAATCGGGTTAATATCGGATTATCGTTGTCTACGTGAACGTACCGAATGACTCGACAGTCACGATGATTCCCCAGAATTAGTTACATGCAGTCTTCCTCTCAACCTTACGTTATTGCACAACTCCATATCACATTACACCAAGTTCCTGTTCAAGATCGTTCGAAAGTTCAAGAGGGCCATTTAGCTCTACCGCTTCAGAGCGAGAACTAGTGAATATAACGATCACTACCTATTACAGCTGCTCAGTGTGATGACTTAACATCAATTATACCACAATAGAACAATTACAAACTGTGATGAGAAGCACCTAATTAGTTGTTTACACTTTATACAGAGCTTTCCCCTCTTCTTTAGTGCAAAATTATATTTGAAGTTATTAAATAAATGTATTATTGAAGATTTTTTTTAAAAATATATTTTTAATTCTCAGACATTTTTTATAAAAGACTAACTAAAAATAAAAAAAAATTATTTATAGCTTTACAAAACTGTTTTGAATTTTTTATTTGATTTAAATAATATAATCTTTTCTTTTTTAAAAAAAAAAAATTCAACACTGAAAAAGAAGGGGAAATCTGTATTTAAAAATAAATAAATAAATAAAAAATTTTAAAAAACACCCCACAGCTGCTTCCAGCTTTTTATTAAAAAATAGAAATAAACAGACTAATTTATCATGATACTGATTTTATATCATCATCTTGTATATCGTAGAAATCGTCTGTGCATCACGATATAATATTTGTGTCATATCACCCACACCTACTACTTAATATGTGCTACTACATTAGATGTTATTTCTATTCATTAATCATATATACGCTCGTGACCTTACCCAGATTCATCCTACTAACCGCTTTGGTGAATAAAACATAAGAAAAGAACAATAAGCAGACGTATTATTACAGAAGACACAAAGACGGAGAGCACGAAAGAGAACTCTGACCCGATACTGTCCTCCACATGCGAAGGGTATCGCTATCACCCTCTGTGTGTGTCTGTTCAACACTGAGCTATTCGATCTAATCTGACTGTTATATAAACCACTAACACGCAAAGCAGCTGAAACGAGGGGCTTTGGGATCCCACGGTTTCTTTTTAGCACTTAATCACAAGCCCACAGTGTGTGTGTGTGTGTGTGTGTGTGTGTGTGTGTGTGTGTGTGTAGTTACATCACAGCTGTTCACAACTCTGACAGGAGGAGAGAAAACTTTCACATTTCCACTTCTTCAGTGTGAAAGCCAGAGGAAAAGTAAACGTATATAATGTGTGTATCATAGACGGACAGATTAATAAAATAAAAATTTTAAAAAACGTAAAAAAAAAAAAAAAAAAAAAAGATAAGAATATAAAAGAACACAGTGTGTACTAGTGATTTTAGTGACTGAAGTCTACAAGTCGATCAAAACATGTTCATTTCAGTCCTTTTCCTGAACTTCTTTTTCTAAATGAACTCTAAAATGTCGCTGGATCAACGAGAGAGAGAGAGAGAAAGAAAGAAAGAGAGTAAGAAAGAAAGAAAGAGAGAGAGGGAACAAATAAAAGCAAGGTAGAAAGAGAGAAACAAAGAAAAAGCCAAGAAGGAGAGAAAGGAAAAAATGAAGGAAGGTAGGAACAGATTGAAAAAGAAAGAAAAAAAAAGAAAGCAACAGATTGAAAAAGAAGAAAGAATGCAACAGATAGAAAGAGAAAGAACAAAATCAACAGAAATAAAGAAAGGAAGGAGAGAAAGAAAGAAAGAAAAAGATAGCAAGCAAGCACGAACGCAACAGCAAGCAAGCAAGAAATCAAGAGAACGAAAGCAAGCAAGAAAGCGAAAGCAAGTGAAAGCAAGCAAGAAAGAGGAACAAAGAAAGGAAGAAAATCTGTAATGGTGATCTGTTTGGTGTGTAGTGCACAGTGTCCTCTGTAGTGAATATAGAAAGGGAACAAGTCTCACTGTGCGTTTGAGAGAGTTTAAATACAGAAATGATTGGCGCTACAACAACTAATCGATCAAGTCAGTAATAACCGATTATGAAAATCGTTGTCAATAAATCTCATTATGGATTAGTTGGTCTGTGAGGCACGGGGCACGCTTACTCACCGTGTTACTTCTGTTCCAAAACACACAGCGGAGAGTACAGACCATATGTATTGTCCCAAATGAAGTACTATACACTTACACTACGCACTTACAGTATATGTACTCTACCGTCTAGTGTATGAATTTTAGAAAGGTAATATCGTCTCAAATATATCACTAGGAGTTTTTTTAACTAACCGGAAGTTTAAGCCGTTTCCCAGTCGAAGGCACATGACGTCAGACGCCGTCTGCTAGCTTTAGCAGAATAACCAGATCACCCAGCGTTAGGGTTAGCCAAGTCACAGCGGAAAAAAATCCTGTGGCCCATTAAGGCAGGGGGGCATTTTTTTATTAAATTAAATGCGGTGAAAAAAAAAAAAAAACTGTAACCTGTAAACTTTCCAAAGCGGAGCTTGCGTAGCACGGAAGCACGACAGCGATGCACGAGCACAAACTTATGTTTATATCCAAAATGCTCCACAGTGTGCAAGGGCTTGGGGAAAACTGCTTGCTTAAAAGTTTTAGCTTAACTCAAGTTTATTGTCATTATATGCTGTGTTTGCCTTTGCAGTGTAAACTCTGTCGTTTACTATAACGGGGGCGACCTATTAGTAACGAGACCGCTTCGCTCCTCACTCGCGATGTAAAGGCGGTGATGAGCAGTGTAAGATCTGTAATGGAAATAATCGGCCGATTCATCGATTATGAAAACAATCGTTAGTTGCAGCCCTAGAAATGATCCTGTGTAAATACAGCTTACTACTAAAGTTATTACCGGCCATGGTTTATGCGATATTAACCCGTGCAGCATCGTTATACACTCGTAAACGATGGAATGTGTTCAAATCAGTAAATCGTACACAGATTTACAAACCAGTTACGATTTTAAAGGAAGCGGACAGTGTGGGTGTGCACAGGGATGAGTGAACGCTCGAACACAATACACCAGCTGTCAGGTGAGCAACAGTCATTACACAAGAGTTATATAGCAGTGTGTGTGTGTGTGTGTTTGAGCATGTGTGCAGTTCTGCCTTTAAACCTGAGACGTAACAAACTGCTGCTGAATCAGAGTATTAAACCACAATCCCAAGCTTGTTGCAAAGTCACACACACACCCCTCTTATGTAATTACTGACTAAACAGCTGGGTTATTACCTTCACTAAACAGCTGGGTTATTACCTTGACTAAACTCATGGATGGATGGATGGGCAGATACAAGCATGGATGGATGGATGGGCAGATGCAAGCATGGATGGATGGATGGATGGATGGGCAGATGCAAGCATGGACGGATGGATGGATGGATGGGCAGATGCAAGCATGGATGGATGGA